>NW_027140172.1:1954900-1959900 GCF_036365525.1 Heterodontus francisci
AGCCCAGACACTGAGACTTATATATGCACACACACTCACACCACAGCCCTGACACTGAGACTTGTATATATGTTCACACACACACACACACACACACACACACACACACACACACACACACACACACACACACACACCACAGACCAGACACTGAGACTTATATATATGCACACACACACACACACCACAGCCCAGACACTGAGACTTATATATATGCAACACACACACACACCACGGCACAGACACTGAGACTTGTATATGTGCACACACACACACACACACACCACAGCCCAGCCACTGAGACTTATATATATGCACACACACACACACCACACACACACCACAGCACAGACACTGAGACTTATATATATGCACACACACAAACACACACTCACACCACTGCAGCCCAGACACTGAGACTTATATATATGCACACACACAGACACCACAGCCCAGACACTGAGACTTATATATATGCACACACACACACCACAGCCCAGACACTGAGACTTATATATATGCACACACACACACACACCACAGCACAGATACTGAGACTTATATATATGCAAACACACACACACCGCACACACACCACAGCACAGACACTGAGACTTATATATATGCACACACACAAACACACACTCACACCACTGCAGCCCAGACACTGAGACTTATATATATGCATACACACAGACACCACAGCCCAGACACTGAGACTTATATATATGCACACACACACACACACACACACCACAGCCCAGACACTGAGACTTATATAATTGCACACACACACACCACAGCCCAGACACTGAGACTTATATATATGCACACACACAAACACACACACACACACACCACAGCCCAGACACTGAGACTTATATATATGCACACACACACACACACACACACACCACAGCCCAGACCCTGAGACTTATATATGTGTACACACACACACACACACCACAGCCCAGACACTGAGACTTATATATATGCACACACACACACACACAACGCAGCCCAGACACTGAGACTTATATATCTATGCACACACACACACACACACACACACACACACACACACACACACACACACACATACCACAGCACAGACACTGAGAATGATATATATGCACACACACACACACACACACACACACACACACACACACGCACACACCACAGCCCAGACACTGAGACTTAAATATATGCACACACACACTCACACACACACACCAGCCCAGACACTGAGACTTATATATATGCACACACTCACACACACACACCAGCCCAGACACTGAGACTTATATATAAGCACACACACACACTCGCACACACACCACAGCCCAGACACTGAGAATGATATATATGCACACACACACACACACACACACACACACACACACACACACACACACACACACACACACCACAGCCCAGACACTGAGACTTATATATAATCACACAAACACACTCGCACACACACCACAGCCCAGACACTGAGAATTATAAATATGCACACACACACACACACACACACACACACACACACACACACACGCACACACCACAGCCCAGACACTGAGACTTAAATATATGCACACACACACTCACACACACACACCAGCCCAGACACTGAGACTTATATATATGCACACACACACACACACACACACACACACACACCACAGCACAGACACTGAGACTGAAATATATGCAAACACACACACACCACACACACACCACAGCACAGACACTGAGACTTATATATATGCACACACACAAACACACACTCACACCACTGCAGCCCAGACACTGAGACTTATATATATGCACACACACAGACACCACAGCCCAGACACTGAGACTTATATATATGCACACACACACACACACACACCACAGCCCAGACACTGAGACTTATATAATTGCACACACACACACACCACAGCCCAGACACTGAGACTTATATATATGCACACACACAAACACACACACACACACACCACAGCCCAGACCCTGAGACTTATATTTGTGTACACACACACACACACACACCACAGCCCAGACACTGAGACTTATATATATGCACACACACACACACAACGCAGCCCAGACACTGAGACTTATATATATATGCACACACAGACACACACACACACACACACACACACACACACACACACACACACACACACACACCACAGCACAGACACTGAGACTTATATATAAGCACACACACATACTCGCACACACACCATAGCCCAGACACTGAGAATTATATAAATGCACAGACACACAGACACACACACACACACACACACACACACACACACACACACACACACACACACACACACACACACACACACACACACACACACACACACACCACAGCCCAGAAACTGAGACTTAAATAGATGCACACACACACCACAGCCCTGACACTGAGACTTATATATATGCACACACACTCACACCACAGCCCTGACACTGAGACTTGTATATATGTACACACACACACACACCACAGCCCAGACACTGAGACTTATATATATGCAACACACAAACACACCACGGCACAGACACTGAGACTTGTATATGTGCACACACACACACACACCACAGCCCAGCCACTGAGACTTATATATATGCACACACACACACACCACACACACACTACAGCACAGACACTGAGACTTATATATATGCACACACACAAACACACACTCACACCACTGCAGCCCAGACACTGAGACTTATATATATGCACACACACAGACACCACAGCCCAGACACTGAGACTTATATATATGCACACACACACACCACAGCCCAGACACTGAGACTTATATATATGCACACACACACACACCATAGCACATACACTGAGACTTATATATATGCAAACACACACACACCACACACACACCACAGCACAGACACTGAGACTTATATATATGCACACACACAAACACACACTCACACCACTGCAGCCCAGACACTGAGACTTATATATATGCATACACACAGACACCACAGCCCAGACACTGAGACTTATATATATGCACACACACACACACACACACCACAGCCCAGACATTGAGACTTATATAATTGCACACACACACACCACAGCCCAGACACTGAGACTTATATATATGCACACACACAAACACACACACACACCACAGCCCAGACACTGAGACTTATATATATGCACACACACACACACACACACACACACCACAGCCCAGACCCTGAGACTTATATATGTGTACAAACACACACACACACCACAGCCCAGACACTGAGACTTATATATATGCACACACACACACACAACGCAGCCCAGACACTGAGACTTATATATATATGCACACACACACACACACACACACACACACACACACACACACACACACACACACACACACACACACACACACACACACACATATACCACAGCACAGACACTGAGTTTTATATATAAGCACACATACACACTCGCACACACACCACAGCCCAGACACTGAGACTTATATATATGCACACACACACACACACCACAGCCCAGACACTGAGACTTATATATATGCAACACACACACACACCACGGCACAGACACTGCGACTTGTATATGTGCACACACACACACACACCACAGCCCAGACACTGAGACTTATATAATTGCACACACACACACCACAGCCCAGACACTGAGACTTATATATATGCACACACACAAACACACACACACACACACCACAGCCCAGACCCTGAGACTTATATTTGTGTACACACACACACACACACCACAGCCCAGACACTGAGACTTATATATATGCACACACACACACACCATAGCACATACACTGAGACTTATATATATGCAAACACACACACACCACACACACACCACAGCACAGACACTGAGACTTATATATATGCACACACACAAACACACACTCACACCACTGCAGCCCAGACACTGAGACTTATATATATGCATACACACAGACACCACAGCCCAGACACTGAGACTTATATATATGCACACACACACACACACACACCACAGCCCAGACATTGAGACTTATATAATTGCACACACACACACCACAGCCCAGACACTGAGACTTATATATATGCACACACACAAACACACACACACACCACAGCCCAGACACTGAGACTTATATATATGCACACACACACACACACACACACACACACCACAGCCCAGACCCTGAGACTTATATATGTGTACAAACACACACACACACCACAGCCCAGACACTGAGACTTATATATATGCACACACACACACACAACGCAGCCCAGACACTGAGACTTATATATATATGCACACACACACACACACACACACACACACACACACACACACACACACACACACACACACACACACATATATACCACAGCACAGACACTGAGTTTTATATATAAGCACACATACACACTCGCACACACACCACAGCCCAGAAACTGAGACTTATATATATGCACACACACACACACACCACAGCCCAGACACTGAGACTTATATATATGCAACACACACACACACCACGGCACAGACACTGCGACTTGTATATGTGCACACACACACACACACCACAGCCCAGCCACTGAGACTTATATATATGCACACACAGACACACCACACACACACCACAGCACACACACTGAGACTTATATATATGCACACACAAACACACACTCACACCACTGCAGCCCCGACACTGAGACTTATATATATGCACACACACAGACACCACAGCCCAGACACTGAGACTTATATATATGCACACACGCACACCACAGCCCAGACACTGAGACTTATATATATGCACACACACACACACACACCACAGCACAGACACTGAGACTTATATATATGCAAACACACACACACCACACACACACCACAGCACAGACACTGAGACTTATATATATGCACACACACAAACACACAC
>NW_027140172.1:1967400-1991847 GCF_036365525.1 Heterodontus francisci
CTCACCATGGAGACACAGTGGGGGAGGGGCCTGTCACCATGGAGACAGAGCGGGGTAGGAGCCTCTCACCATGGAGACAGAGTGGGGGAGGGGACTGTCACCATGGATACAGAGCGGGGGAGGGGACTGTCACCATGGTGACAGAGCGGGGGAGGGGCCTCTCACCATGGAGACAGAGCGGGGGAGGGGCCTGTCACCATGGAGACAGAGCGGGGGAGGGGACTGTCACCATGGAGACAGAGCGGGGGAGGGGACTGTCACCATGGAGACAGAGCGGGAGAGGGGACTGTCACCATGGAGACAGAGCGGGGGAGGGGACTGTCACCATGGAGACAGAGCGGGGGAGGGGACTGTCACCATGGAGACAGAGTGGGGGAGGGGCCTCTCACCATGGAGACAGAGCGTGGGAGGGGACTGTCACCATGGAGACAGAGCGGGGGAGGGGCCTCTCACCATGGATACAGAGCGGGGGAGGGGACTGTCACCATGGAGACAGAGCGGGGGAGGGGCCTGTCACCATGGAGACAGAGCGGGGGAGGAGACTGTCACCATGGAGACAGAGCGGGGGAGGGGACTGTCACTATGGATACAGAGCGGGAGAGGGGACTGTCACCATGGAGACAGAGCGGGGGAGGGGCCTGTCAGCACGGTGACGGGGCGGGGGCGGGGCCTGTTTCCAGAGTGACGGGGAGTGGGGGCGGGGACTGTTTCCAGAGTGACTGGGAGTGGAGGCGGGGTCTATTTCCAAGGTGACGGGGAGTGGAGGCGGGGTCTGTTTCCAGAGTGACGGGGAGTGGGTGTGGCGTCTGTTTCCAGGGTGACGGGGAGTGGAGGCGTGGTCTGTTTCCAGAGTGATGCGGAGTGGAGGCGGGGTCTGTTTCCAGAGTGACTGGGAGCGGGGGCGTGGTCTGTTTCCAGAGTGACGGGGAGTGGAGGCGTGGTCTGTTTCCAGAGTGACTGGGAGTGGGGGTGGCGTCTGTTTCCAGAGTGATGGGGAGTGGAGGCGGGGTCTGTTTCCAGAGTGACTGGGAGTGGGGGTAGCGTCTGTTTCCAGGGTGATGGGGAGTGGAGGCGGGGTCTGTTTCCAGAGTGACTGGGAGTGGGGGTGGCGTCTGTTTCCAGGGTGATGGGGAGTGGAGGCGGGGTCTGTTCCCAGAGTGACGGGGAGTGGAGGGGGGGTCTGTTTCCAGAGTGATGGGGAGTGGAGGCGGGGTCTGTTTCCAGAGTGACTGGGAGTGGAGGCGGGGTATATTTCCAAGGTGACGGGGAGTGGAGGCGGGGTCTGTTTCCAGAGTGACGGGGAGTGGGTGTGGCGTCTGTTTCCAGGGTGACGGGGAGTGGAGGCGTGGTATGTTTCCAGGGTGATGGGGAGTGGAGGCGGGGTCTGTTTCCAGAGTGACTGGGAGCGGGGGCGTGGTCTGTTTCCAGAGTGACGGGGAGTGGAGGCGTGGTCTGTTTCCAGAGTGACTGGGAGTGGAGGCGGGGTCTGTTTCCAGAGTGATGGGGAGTGGAGGCGGGGTCTGTTTCCAGAGTGACTGGGAGTGGGGGTGGCGTCTGTTTCCAGGGTGATGGGGAGTGGAGGCGTGGTCTGTTTCCATAGTGACTGGGAGTGGGGGTGGCGTCTGTTTCCTGGGTGATGGGGAGTGGAGGCGGGGTCTGTTTCCAGAGTGACGGGGACTGGAGGCGGGGTCTGTTTCCAGAGTGATGGGGAGTGGAGGCGGGGTCTGTTTCCAGGGTGATGGGGAGTGGAGGCGTGGTCTGTTTCCAGAGTGACTGGGAGTGGGGGTGGCGGCTGTTTCCAGGGTGATGGGGAGTGGAGGCGGGGTCTGTTTCCAGAGTGATGGGGAGTGGAGGCGGGGTCTGTTTCCAGGGTGATGGGGAGTGGAGGCGTGGTCTGTTTCCAGGGTGACGGGGAGTGGAGGCGTGGTCTGTTTCCAGGGTGACAGGGAGTGGGGGTGGCGTCTGTTTCCAGGGTGATGGGGAGTGGAGGCGGGGTCTGTTTCCAGGGTGATGGGGAGTGGAGGCGTGGTCTGTTTCCAGAGTGACTGGGAGTGGGTGTGGCGTCTGTTTCCAGGGTGACGGGGAGTGGAGGTGTGATCTGTTTCCAGAGTGACGGGGAGTGGGGGTGGCGTCTCTTTCCAGGGTGACGGGGAGTGGAGGCGGGGTCTGTTTCCAGGGTGACGGGGAGTGGAGGCGTGGTCTGTTTCCAGAGTGACGGGGAGTGGGTGTGGTGTCTGTTTCCAGGGTGATGGGGAGTGGAGGCGTGGTCTGTTTCCAGAGTAACGGGGAGTGGGTGTGGTGTCTGTTTCCAGGGTGATGGGGTGTGGAGGCGTGGTCTGTTTCCAGGGTGACGGGGAGTGGGTGTGGTGTCTGTTAACATAGTGACGGCGAGTGGGGGCGCGGTCTGTTACCAGCGTGGCGAGAGTGGGTGCGGGATCTGTTCCCAGGGTGACAGAGGTGTGGGGGTGGGTCTGTTACCAGGGTGACGGGGTGTGGGGGCGGGGTCTGTTACCAGGGTGACGGGGAGTGGGGGCGGGGTCTGTTTCCTGGGTGACGGGGAGTTGGGGCGGTGTCTGTTACCAGGGTGACGGGGAGTGGGGGCTGGGTCTGTTTCCAGGGTGACGGTGTGGGGGTGGGGTCTGTTTCCAGGGTGACGGGGAGTGGAGGCGGGATCTGTTTCCAGGGTGACGGGGAGTGGAGGCGTGGTCTGTTTCCAGGGTGACAGGGAGTGGGGGTGGCGTCTGTTTCCAGGGTGATGGGGAGTGGAGGCGGGATCTGTTTCCAGAGTGACTGGGAGCGGGGGCGGGGTCTGTTTCCAGGGTGATGGGGAGTGGAGGCGGGGTCTGTTACCATGGTGACGGCGAGTGGGGGCGGGGTCTGTTACCAGGGTGACGGGAGTAGGGGCGGGGTCTGTTCCCAGGGTGACGGGGAGTGGGGGCGGGGTCTGTTTCCACGGTGACGGGGAGTGGGGGCGGGGTCTGTTTCCAGGGTGACGGGAGTGGGGGCGGGGTCTGTTACCAGGGTGACGGGGAGTGGGGGCGGGGTCTGTTTCCACGGTGACGGGGAGTGGGGGCGGGGTCCGTTTCCAGGGTGACGGGAGTGTGGGTGGGGTCTGTTACCAGGGTGACGGGAGTGTGGGTGGGGTCTGAATCTTCCTGATTCTTTTATAATCCCTTTCAAACAAAAAGAATCCTGATAATTATTGATAATCCTTGATAATAATTTATCAACATTTACTGTCCTTTATATACTGCTTATAATTATTCCTCTCACTTTGTAAATCATTATAATATTTATGATTGTCTGTGATTTATTATCCTTTCTGAGTCTTTATTCTCATTTATTATCTGTTACATTCACTGCCCTGGACAGAAAACATTGAAAATGATCCCCGTGGATTACTCATAATTCAAACAGACCACAGAGCATATCATTTAAAATGGCCGCAGCACATGTCGCTTAAAATGGCTTCTGTGCAGGTGACATCAAACAGACAACAGTGCATGTCATCAGATTGAAGTGGCCTTTGTTAAAACCAGCTGGAGTGGTACTGAGTGCAACTCACACACCAGGAAACAGCCAATTGAATTCGAGCCTATATTAATACCAGATGGAGTGGCACTGAGTCCCACTCACACACGAGGAAAGAGCCAATTCAATCCAGGCCTCTATTGATACCAGCTGGAGTGGTACTGAATCCCACACACACACCAGGAAAGAGCCAATTGAATCCAGACATCTATGAATACCAGCTGGAGTGGTACTGAGGCGCATTCACAAACTGGGAGAGAGCCAATTCAATCCGGGCCCCTATTAATACCAGCTGGAGTAGTACTGAGCCCCTCTCACACACCAGGGAAGAGCTAAATCAATACAGGTCTCCACTAATACCAGCTGGAGTGGGACTCAGTCTCACTCACACACCAGGAAAAAGCCAATTCAAACCAGGTTTCTATTAATATCAGCTGGAGTGGAATTGGGTCACAAGTCACACACTAGCAGAAAGCCAACTCAAGCAAGGCTTTTATTAATACCAGCTGGCGTGGCACTGAGGCCCACTCACACACCAGGAAAGAGCCAATTCAATCCAGGCCTCTAATAATACCAGCTGGAGTGGTACTGAGTCTAGCCCACACAACAAAAATAGCCAATTCAATCAAAGACTCTATTAATTCCAGCTGGAGTGGTACTGAGTCCCACACACACATCAGGAAAGAGCCAGTTCAATCCAGGCCTCTATTAATACGAGCTGGAGTGGGACAGAGTCCCACCCATTCAGCAGGAAAGAGCCAATTCAATCCAGGCCGCTATTAATACCAGCTGGAGTGGCACTGAAACCCATTCACCCACCAGGAAAGAGCCACTTAAATCCAGGCCTCTATAAATACCAGCTGGAGAGGTACAGAGTCCCACTCACACACCAGGAAAGAGCCAATTAAATACAGACCTCTATTAATACCAGATGGAGTGGTACTGAGTCCCACTCACACACCAGAAAGAGCAAATTCAATCGAGGCTTCCATTAATACCAGCTGGAATGGTACTGAGGCCCACTCAAACACCAGAAAAGAGCCAATTCAATGCAGGCCTCGATTAATAGTAGCTGGAGTGGAACTGAGTCCCACTCACACACCAGGAAAGAGTCAATTCAATCCAGATCTCTATTAATACCAGCTGGCGTGGTACTGAGACTCACTCAAACACCAGAAAAGAGCCAATTCAATGCAGGCCTCTATTAATAGTAGCTGGAATGATACTGAGCCCCACTCACTCACAAGGAAAGAGCCAATTAAATCCAGGCTTCTAGTAGAACCAGCTGTACTGGAATCAACTCACACTCAAACACCAGGGAAGAGCCAGTACATTCCAGGCCTCTATAAATACCAGCTGGAGTGGTACTGTGTCCCACGCACACATCAGGAAAGACCCAGTTCAATCCAAGCCTCTAAGAATACCAGCTGGAGTGGTACTGAGTCCCACTCAGACACCAGAAAGAGCCAATTCAATCGAGGCTTCCATTAATACCAGCTGGAATGGTACTGAGTCCCACTCACACACCAGGAAGAGGCAATTCAATCAGGGCCTCTATTAATACCAGCTGGAGTGGTACTGAGCCCCACTCAAACACCTGAATGGTGCCAATTCAATCCAGGCCTCTATTAATACCAGCTGGAGTGGTACTGAGCCCCACTCAAACACCTGAATGGTGCCAATTCAATCCAGGCCTCTATTAATACCAGCTGGAGTGGTACTGAGCCCCACTCAAACACCTGAATGGTGCCAATTCAATCCAAACCTCTATTAATACCATTTTTTAAATTTTTAGTTATTTTTTCTTCCTATTTTGCATTCCTTCTTACATTTTTTACAATCATTTTTTGCATTTATTTCATTTCATCTTAGTTTGTTCAGTTTGCTGACCCACTGTTTTTTTCAGGTTGTTTTTCTTCAGGTTTGCCCTTGCTGATGTTCAATATTCAGTATATTCACACCTAATCTGTACTAATGCTTTGTCTTTCAACACACCATTCACATATTGTTTGCCTTTTCTCCGTGACCTTTTGGTCAGCGATGTGGCCTGGTCCAATCTGCACCTTCTCCTTTGTTATCTCTTGCCCAACCCCCACCTCACTTGTTTATAATCTGTGACTTTTCTAATATTTGTCAGTTCCGAAGAAGGGTCACTGACCCGAAACGTTAACTCTGCTTCTCTTTCCACAGATGCTGCCAGACCTGCTGAGTGATTCCAGCATTTCTTGTTTTGGCTCTATTAATACCAGCAGGATTGCGACTGAGTCCAACTCACGCACCAAGAAAGAGCCAATTCAATCCAGGGTACTATTAATACCAGCTGGCGTGGTACTGAACCCCATTCACACACCAGGAAAGAGCCAGTTCATTCCAGGCGTCTATTAATACCAGCTGGAGTGGGACTGAGCCCCACTCACACATCAGGAAGGAGCCAATTAAATCCAGACCACTATTAATACCAGCTGGAGTGGTACTGAGTCTCTCTCACACACCAGGAAAGAGAGAATTCAATCCAGACCTCTATTAGTAACTGCTGGAGTGGTACTGAGCCCCACTCACACACCAGGAAAGAGACAATTCAATCCAGGCCTCTATTAATACCAGCAGGAGTGGTACTGAGTCTCTCTCACACACCGGGAAAGAGCCAATTCAATCCAGACCTCTATTAATACCAGCTGGAGTGGTACTGAGCCCCACTAACATACCATGAAAGTGCCAATTCAATCCGGTCTTCTATTAATAACAGCTGGAGTGGTACTGAGCCCCACTCACTCACCAGGAAAGAGCCAAATCAATCCAGGATTCCATTAATAACAGTTGGAGTGGTACTGAGACCGACTCACACAGCACAATAGAGGCAATTAAATCCAGAGCTCTATACATACCAGCTTGAGTGGGACTGAGTCCCACTCACACACAAGGAAAGAGCCAATTCAATCCAGGCCTCTATTAATACTGGCTGGATTGGTACTGAGTCCCACTCACACACCAGGAAAGAGCCAATTCAATCCAGACCTCTATTAATACCAGCTGGAGTGGTACTTAGTCCCACTCACACACCAGGAAAGAGCAAATTCAATCCAGACATCTATTAATACCAGCTGGAGAGGTACTGAGTCCCACTCACTCACCAGGAAAGAGCCAAATCAATCCAGGATTCCATTAATAACAGTTGGAGTGGTACTGAGACCGACTCACACAGCACAATAGAGGCAATTAAATCCAGAGCTCTATACATACCAGCTTGAGTGGGACTGAGTCCCACTCACACACTAGGAAAGAGCCAATTCAATCCAGACCTCTATTAATACCAGCTGGAGTGGTACTTAGTCCCACTCACACACCAGGAAAGAGCAAATTCAATCCAGACATCTATTAATACCAGCTGGAGAGGTACTGAGTCCCACTGAAACACCAGGAAAGAGCCAATTCAATCCAGACCTCTATATATACCAGATGGTGTGGTACTGAGTCCCACTCACGCACCAGGAAAGAGCCAATTCAATCCAGACCTCTATTAATACCAGCTGGAGTGAAACTGAGTCCCACTCACTCACCAGGAAAGAGCCAATTCAATCCAGACCTCTATTAATACCAGCTGGAGTGGCACTGAGTCCCACTCACTCACCACAATAGAGTCAATTAAATCCAGACCTCAATTAATACCAGCTGGAGTGGTACTGGGTCCCACTCATTCAGCAGGAAAGAGCCAATACAATCCAGACCTCTGTTAATACCAGCTGGAGTGGTACAGAGTCCCACTCACACACCAGGAAAGAGCCAATTCAATCCAGACCTCTATTAATACCAGCTTGATTGGTACCGAGTCCCACTCACGCACCAGGAAAGAGCCAAATCAATCCAGACCTCTATATATACCAGCTGGAGTGGAACTGAGTCCCACTCACACACCAGGAAAGTGCCAATTTAAACCATATTTCCATTAATACCAGCTGGAGTGGTACTGAGCCCCACCCACACACCAGGAAAGAGGCATTTCAATCCAGGCCTCTTTCTATAGCGACTGGAGTGGGACGGAGCCCCACTCACACACCAGGAAAGAGCCAATTCAAACCAGGCCTCTATTAATACCAGCTGGAGTGGTGCTGAGTCCCACTCACACACCATGAAAGAGGCAATTCAATGCAGGCCTCGATTAATACCAGATGGAGTGGTACTGAGTCCCACCCACACACCAGAAAAGAGCCAATTCAATCCAGGTCTCGATTAATACCAGCTGGAGTGGTACTGAGCCCCAGTCACACACCAGCAAAGTGCCAATTCAATCCAGGCCTCTATTAATACCAGCTGGAGTGGGACTGATCCCACTCACACACCAGGAAAGAGACAATTCAATCCAGACCTCTATGAATACAAGCTGGTGTGGCACTGAGCCCCACTCACACACCAGGAAAGAGCAAAATCAATCCAGGCTAATTTAATACCAGCTGGAGTGGGACTGAGCCCCACTCACGCACCAGGAAAGAGCCAATTCAATCCAGGCCTCTATTAATACAAGCTGCAGTGGTACTGAGCCCCACTCACACAGCAGGAAAGAGCCAATTCAATCCAGACCTCTATTAATACCAGCTGGAGTGCTGCCGAGTCCCACTCACACCTGGAAAGAGGCCATTCAATGCAGACCTCTATTAATACCAGATGGAGTGGTGCTGTGTCCCGCTCTGACACCAAGAGATAGCCAGTTCAAACCACATTTCTATTAATACCAGCTGGAGTGGGACTGAGTCCCACTCACACCAGGAAAAAGGCAATTCAATGCAGACCTCGATTAATACCAGCTGGAGTGGGACTGAGTCCCAATCACGGACCAGGAAATAGCCAATTCAATACAGACCTCTTTTAATACTAGCTGGAGTGGTACTGAGTCCTACTCACACACCAGGAAGGAGCCAATTCAATCCAGACCTCTATTAACACCAGCTGGAGTGGTACTGAGTCCCACTCACACACCAGGAAGGAGCCAAATCAATCCAGACCTCTATTAACACCAGCTGGAGTGGTACTGAGTCCCACTCACACACCAGAAAAGAGCCAATTCAATCCAGACCTCTTTTAATACTAGCTGCAGTGGTACCGAGTCCCACTCACACACCAGGAAAGAGCCAATTAAATCCAGACCTCTATAAATACCAGATGGAGTGGTACCGAGTCCCACTCACATCAGGAAAGAGGCAATTCAATGCAGACCTCTATTAATACCAGATGGAGTGGTACAGAGTCCCACTCTCACACCAGGACTGAGCGAATTCAAACATGGTCTCTATTAATACCAGATGGAGTGGTACTGAAGCCCATTCTGACACCAGGACAGATCCAATTCAATCCAGGTTTTAATTAATACTAGCTGGAGTGGTACTGAGTCCCACTCACACACCAGGAAAGAGCCAAGTAAATCCAGACCTCTATCAATCTCAGCTGGAGTGGTGCCGAGCCCCACTCAACACCAGGAAAGAGACAATTCAATGCAGACCTCTATTAATACCAGCTGGAGTGGTACTGAGTCCCACTCACACCTCAGGAAGGAGCCAATTCCATCCAGACTTCTATTAATACCAGCTGGAGTTGTATTGAGTCTCACTCACCCACCAGGAAAGCGCCCATTCAATTCAGAACTCTATTAATATCAGCTGGAGTGGTGGCGAGCCCCACTCGCACACCGGGATACAGCCAATTGAATCCAGACCTCTATTAATACCAGCTGGAGTGGTACTGAGTCTCACTCACCCACCAGGAAAGCGCCAATTCAATTCAGAACTCTATTAATATCAGCTGGAGTGGTACTGAGTCCCACTCACACCTCAGGAAGGAGCCAATTCAATCCAGACCTCTTACTAACACCAGCTGGAGTGGTACTGAACCCAACGCACACAGCAGGAAAGAGACAATTCAATCCAGAACTCCTATTAACACCAACTGGAGTAGTACTGAGACCCACTCACACACCAGAAAAGAGCCAATTCAATCTAGGCCTCTATTAATACCAGCTGGAGTGGCACTGATCCCCACTCACGCACCAGGAAAGAGCCAAATCAATCCAGGCCTCTATTAATATCAGCTGCAGTGGCACTGATCCCCACTCACACACCAGGGAAGAGGCAATTCAATCCAGGCCTCTATTAATACCAGCTGGAGTGGTACTGAGTCCCACTCACACACCAGGAAAGAGGCAATTCAATGCAGACCTCGATTAATACCAGATGGAGTGGTACTGAGTACCACTCTAACACCAGGACAGAGCCAATTCAAACCAGGTTTCTATTAATACCAGCTGGAGGGGTACTGAGTCCCACTCACAGACCAGGAAAGAGCCAATTCAATCCAGGTCTCTATTAATACCAGCTGGAGTGGTATTGAGTCCCACTCACACACCAGGAAAGAGCCAAATCAATCCAGGCCTCTATTAATACCAGCTGCAGTGGTTCTGAGTGTCACTCACCCACCAGGAAAGCGCCAATTAAATCCAGACCTCTATTAATACCAGATGGAGTGGTACTGAGTCCCACTCACACACCAGGAAAGACGCAATTCAATCCAGACCTCTATTAATACCAGATGGAATGCTGCTGAGTCCCACTCTCACACCAGGACAGAGCCAATTCAAATCAGGTTTCTATTAATACCAGCTGGAGTGGTACTGAGCCCCACTCACGCACCAGGAAAGAGCCAATTCAATCCAGGCCTCTATTAATACAAGCTGCAGTGGTACTGAGCCCCACTCACACAGCAGGAAAGAGCCAATTCAATCCAGACCTCTCTTAATACCAGCTGGAGTGGTACCGAGTCCCACTCACACCAGGAAAGAGGCCATTCAATGCAGACCTCTATTAATACCAGATGGAGTGGTGCTGTGTCCCGCTCTGACACCAAGACATAGCCAGTTCAAACCACATTTCTATTAATACCAGCTGGAGTGGGACTGAGTCCCACTCACACCAGGAAAAAGGCAATTCAATGCAGACCTGATTAATACCAGCTGGAGTGGGACTGAGTCCCAATCACGGACCAGGAAATAGCCAATTCAATACAGACCTCTTTTAATACGAGCTGGAGTGGTACTGAGTCCTACTCACACACCAGGAAGGAGCCAATTCAATCCAGACCTCTATTAACACCAGCTGGAGTGGTACTGAGTCCCACTCACACACCAGGAAGGAGCCAATTCAATCCAGACCTCTATTAACATCAGCTGGAGTGGTACTGAGTCCCACTCACACACCAGAAAAGAGCCAATTCAATCCAGACCTCTTTTAATACTAGCTGCAGTGGTACCGAGTCCCACTCACACACCAGGAAAGAGCCAATTAAATCCAGAGCTCTATAAATACCAGATGGAGTGGTACCGAGTCCCACTCACATCAGGAAAGAGGCAATTCAATGCAGACCTCTATTAATACCAGATGGAGTGGTACAGAGTCCCACTCTCACACCAGGACTGAGCGAATTCAAACATGGTCTCTATTAATACCAGATGGAGTGGTACTGAAGCCCATTCTGACACCAGGACAGATCCAATTCAATCCAGGTTTTAATTAATACTAGCTGGAGTGGTACTGAGTCCCACTCACACACCAGGAAAGAGCCAAGTAAATCCAGACCTCTATCAATCTCAGCTGGAGTGGTGCCGAGCCCCACTCACACACCAGGAAAGAGACAATTCAATGCAGACCTCTATTAATACCAGCTGGAGTGGTACTGAGTCCCACTCACATCTCAGGAAGGAGCCAATTCCATCCAGAACTCTATTAATATCAGCTGGAGTGGTGGCGAGCCCCACTCGCACACCGGGATACAGCCAATTGAATCCAGACCTCTATTAATACCAGCTGGAGTGGTACTGAGTCTCACTCACCCACCAAGAAAGCGCCAATTCAATTCAGAACTCTATTAATATCAGCTGGAGTGGTAGTGAGTCCCACTCACACCTCAGGAAGGAGCCAATTCAATCCAGACCTCTTACTAACACCAGCTGGAGTGGTACTGAACCCAACGCACACAGCAGGAAAGAGACAATTCAATCCAGAACTCTTATTAACACCAACTGGAGTAGTACTGAGACCCACTCACACACCAGAAAAGAGCCAATTCAATCTAGGCCTCTATTAATACCAGCTGGAGTGGCACTGATCCCCACTCACGCACCAGGAAAGAGCCAAATCAATCCAGGCCTCTATTAATATCAGCTGCAGTGGCACTGATCCCCACTCACACACCAGGGAAGAGGCAATTCAATCCAGGCCTCTATTAACACCAGCTGGAGTGGTACTGAGTCCCACTCACACACCAGAAAAGAGCCAATTCAATCCAGACCTCTTTTAATACTAGCTGCAGTGGTACCGAGTCCCACTCACACACCAGGAAAGAGCCAATTAAATCCAGACCTCTATAAATACCAGATGGAGTGGTACCGAGTCCCACTCACATCAGGAAAGAGGCAATTCAATGCAGACCTCTATTAATACCAGATGGAGTGGTACTGAGTCCCACTCTCACACCAGGACTGAGCGAATTCAAACATGGTCTCTATTAATACCAGATGGAGTGGTACTGAAGCCCATTCTGACACCAGGACAGATCCAATTCAATCCAGGTTTTAATTAATACTAGCTGGAGTGGTACTGAGTCCCACTCACACACCAGGAAAGAGCCAAGTAAATCCAGACCTCTATCAATCTCAGCTGGAGTGGTGCCGAGCCCCACTCAACACCAGGAAAGAGACAATTCAATGCAGACCTCTATTAATACCAGCTGGAGTGGTACTGAGTCCCACTCACACCTCAGGAAGGAGCCAATTCCATCCAGACTTCTATTAATACCAGCTGGAGTTGTATTGAGTCTCACTCACCCACCAGGAAAGCGCCCATTC
Source organism: Heterodontus francisci (assembly GCF_036365525.1). Classification (NCBI taxonomy): domain Eukaryota; kingdom Metazoa; phylum Chordata; class Chondrichthyes; order Heterodontiformes; family Heterodontidae; genus Heterodontus; species Heterodontus francisci. Next base: position 1,979,816 of record NW_027140172.1, read on the forward strand.
AATTCAGAACTCTATTAATATCAGCTGGAGTGGTGGCGAGCCCCACTCGCACACCGGGATACAGCCAATTGAATCCAGACCTCTATTAATACCAGCTGGAGTGGTACTGAGTCTCACTCACCCACCAGGAAAGCGCCAATTCAATTCAGAACTCTATTAATATCAGCTGGAGTGGTACTGAGTCCCACTCACACCTCAGGAAGGAGCCAATTCAATCCAGACCTCTTACTAACACCAGCTGGAGTGGTACTGAACCCAACGCACACAGCAGGAAAGAGACAATTCAATCCAGAACTCCTATTAACACCAACTGGAGTAGTACTGAGACCCACTCACACACCAGAAAAGAGCCAATTCAATCTAGGCCTCTATTAATACCAGCTGGAGTGGCACTGATCCCCACTCACGCACCAGGAAAGAGCCAAATCAATCCAGGCCTCTATTAATATCAGCTGCAGTGGCACTGATCCCCACTCACACACCAGGGAAGAGGCAATTCAATCCAGGCCTCTATTAATACCAGCTGGAGTGGTACTGAGTCCCACTCACACACCAGGAAAGAGGCAATTCAATGCAGACCTCGATTAATACCAGATGGAGTGGTACTGAGTACCACTCTAACACCAGGACAGAGCCAATTCAAACCAGGTTTCTATTAATACCAGCTGGAGGGGTACTGAGTCCCACTCACAGACCAGGAAAGAGCCAATTCAATCCAGGTCTCTATTAATACCAGCTGGAGTGGTATTGAGTCCCACTCACACACCAGGAAAGAGCCAAATCAATCCAGGCCTCTATTAATACCAGCTGCAGTGGTTCTGAGTGTCACTCACCCACCAGGAAAGCGCCAATTAAATCCAGACCTCTATTAATACCAGATGGAGTGGTACTGAGTCCCACTCACACACCAGGAAAGACGCAATTCAATCCAGACCTCTATTAATACCAGATGGAATGCTGCTGAGTCCCACTCTCACACCAGGACAGAGCCAATTCAAATCAGGTTTCTATTAATACCAGCTGGAGTGGTACTGAGCCCCACTCACGCACCAGGAAAGAGCCAATTCAATCCAGGCCTCTATTAATACAAGCTGCAGTGGTACTGAGCCCCACTCACACAGCAGGAAAGAGCCAATTCAATCCAGACCTCTCTTAATACCAGCTGGAGTGGTACCGAGTCCCACTCACACCAGGAAAGAGGCCATTCAATGCAGACCTCTATTAATACCAGATGGAGTGGTGCTGTGTCCCGCTCTGACACCAAGACATAGCCAGTTCAAACCACATTTCTATTAATACCAGCTGGAGTGGGACTGAGTCCCACTCACACCAGGAAAAAGGCAATTCAATGCAGACCTGATTAATACCAGCTGGAGTGGGACTGAGTCCCAATCACGGACCAGGAAATAGCCAATTCAATACAGACCTCTTTTAATACGAGCTGGAGTGGTACTGAGTCCTACTCACACACCAGGAAGGAGCCAATTCAATCCAGACCTCTATTAACACCAGCTGGAGTGGTACTGAGTCCCACTCACACACCAGGAAGGAGCCAATTCAATCCAGACCTCTATTAACATCAGCTGGAGTGGTACTGAGTCCCACTCACACACCAGAAAAGAGCCAATTCAATCCAGACCTCTTTTAATACTAGCTGCAGTGGTACCGAGTCCCACTCACACACCAGGAAAGAGCCAATTAAATCCAGAGCTCTATAAATACCAGATGGAGTGGTACCGAGTCCCACTCACATCAGGAAAGAGGCAATTCAATGCAGACCTCTATTAATACCAGATGGAGTGGTACAGAGTCCCACTCTCACACCAGGACTGAGCGAATTCAAACATGGTCTCTATTAATACCAGATGGAGTGGTACTGAAGCCCATTCTGACACCAGGACAGATCCAATTCAATCCAGGTTTTAATTAATACTAGCTGGAGTGGTACTGAGTCCCACTCACACACCAGGAAAGAGCCAAGTAAATCCAGACCTCTATCAATCTCAGCTGGAGTGGTGCCGAGCCCCACTCACACACCAGGAAAGAGACAATTCAATGCAGACCTCTATTAATACCAGCTGGAGTGGTACTGAGTCCCACTCACATCTCAGGAAGGAGCCAATTCCATCCAGAACTCTATTAATATCAGCTGGAGTGGTGGCGAGCCCCACTCGCACACCGGGATACAGCCAATTGAATCCAGACCTCTATTAATACCAGCTGGAGTGGTACTGAGTCTCACTCACCCACCAAGAAAGCGCCAATTCAATTCAGAACTCTATTAATATCAGCTGGAGTGGTAGTGAGTCCCACTCACACCTCAGGAAGGAGCCAATTCAATCCAGACCTCTTACTAACACCAGCTGGAGTGGTACTGAACCCAACGCACACAGCAGGAAAGAGACAATTCAATCCAGAACTCTTATTAACACCAACTGGAGTAGTACTGAGACCCACTCACACACCAGAAAAGAGCCAATTCAATCTAGGCCTCTATTAATACCAGCTGGAGTGGCACTGATCCCCACTCACGCACCAGGAAAGAGCCAAATCAATCCAGGCCTCTATTAATATCAGCTGCAGTGGCACTGATCCCCACTCACACACCAGGGAAGAGGCAATTCAATCCAGGCCTCTATTAACACCAGCTGGAGTGGTACTGAGTCCCACTCACACACCAGAAAAGAGCCAATTCAATCCAGACCTCTTTTAATACTAGCTGCAGTGGTACCGAGTCCCACTCACACACCAGGAAAGAGCCAATTAAATCCAGACCTCTATAAATACCAGATGGAGTGGTACCGAGTCCCACTCACATCAGGAAAGAGGCAATTCAATGCAGACCTCTATTAATACCAGATGGAGTGGTACTGAGTCCCACTCTCACACCAGGACTGAGCGAATTCAAACATGGTCTCTATTAATACCAGATGGAGTGGTACTGAGTCCCATTCTGGCACCAGGACAGATCCAATTCAATCCAGGTTTTTATTAATACTAGCTGGAGTGGTACTGAGTCCCACTCACACACCAGGAAAGAGCTATGTAAATCCAGACCTCTATCAATCTCAGCTGGAGTGGTGCCGAGTCCCACTCACACACCAGGAAAGAGGCAATTCAATGCAGACCTCTATTAATACAAGATGGAGTGGTGCTGAGTCCCACTCACGCACCAGGAAAGAGCCAATTCAATCCAGACCTCTATTAATACCAGCTGGAGTGAAACTGAGTCCCACTCACTCACCAGGAAAGAGCCAATTCAATCCAGACCTCTATTAATACCAGCTGGAGTGGCACTGAGTCCCACTCACTCACCACAATAGAGTCAATTAAATCCAGACCTCAATTAATACCAGCTGGAGTGGTACTGGGTCCCACTCATTCAGCAGGAAAGAGCCAATACAATCCAGACCTCTGTTAATACCAGCTGGAGTGGTACAGAGTCCCACTCACACACCAGGAAAGAGCCAATTCAATCCAGACCTCTATTAATACCAGCTTGATTGGTACCGAGTCCCACTCACGCACCAGGAAAGAGCCAAATCAATCCAGACCTCTATATATACCAGCTGGAGTGGAACTGAGTCCCACTCACACACCAGGAAAGTGCCAATTTAAACCATATTTCCATTAATACCAGCTGGAGTGGTACTGAGCCCCACCCACACACCAGGAAAGAGGCATTTCAATCCAGGCCTCTTTCTATAGCGACTGGAGTGGGACGGAGCCCCACTCACACACCAGGAAAGAGCCAATTCAAACCAGGCCTCTATTAATACCAGCTGGAGTGGTGCTGAGTCCCACTCACACACCATGAAAGAGGCAATTCAATGCAGGCCTCGATTAATACCAGATGGAGTGGTACTGAGTCCCACCCACACACCAGAAAAGAGCCAATTCAATCCAGGTCTCGATTAATACCAGCTGGAGTGGTACTGAGCCCCAGTCACACACCAGCAAAGTGCCAATTCAATCCAGGCCTCTATTAATACCAGCTGGAGTGGGACTGATCCCACTCACACACCAGGAAAGAGACAATTCAATCCAGACCTCTATGAATACAAGCTGGTGTGGCACTGAGCCCCACTCACACACCAGGAAAGAGCAAAATCAATCCAGGCTAATTTAATACCAGCTGGAGTGGGACTGAGCCCCACTCACGCACCAGGAAAGAGCCAATTCAATCCAGGCCTCTATTAATACAAGCTGCAGTGGTACTGAGCCCCACTCACACAGCAGGAAAGAGCCAATTCAATCCAGACCTCTATTAATACCAGCTGGAGTGCTGCCGAGTCCCACTCACACCTGGAAAGAGGCCATTCAATGCAGACCTCTATTAATACCAGATGGAGTGGTGCTGTGTCCCGCTCTGACACCAAGAGATAGCCAGTTCAAACCACATTTCTATTAATACCAGCTGGAGTGGGACTGAGTCCCACTCACACCAGGAAAAAGGCAATTCAATGCAGACCTCGATTAATACCAGCTGGAGTGGGACTGAGTCCCAATCACGGACCAGGAAATAGCCAATTCAATACAGACCTCTTTTAATACTAGCTGGAGTGGTACTGAGTCCTACTCACACACCAGGAAGGAGCCAATTCAATCCAGACCTCTATTAACACCAGCTGGAGTGGTACTGAGTCCCACTCACACACCAGGAAGGAGCCAAATCAATCCAGACCTCTATTAACACCAGCTGGAGTGGTACTGAGTCCCACTCACACACCAGAAAAGAGCCAATTCAATCCAGACCTCTTTTAATACTAGCTGCAGTGGTACCGAGTCCCACTCACACACCAGGAAAGAGCCAATTAAATCCAGACCTCTATAAATACCAGATGGAGTGGTACCGAGTCCCACTCACATCAAGAAAGAGGCAATTCAATGCAGACCTCTATTAATACCAGATGGAGTGGTACAGAGTCCCACTCTCACACCAGGACTGAGCGAATTCAAACATGGTCTCTATTAATACCAGATGGAGTGGTACTGAAGCCCATTCTGACACCAGGACAGATCCAATTCAATCCAGGTTTTAATTAATACTAGCTGGAGTGGTACTGAGTCCCACTCACACACCAGGAAAGAGCCAAGTAAATCCAGACCTCTATCAATCTCAGCTGGAGTGGTGCCGAGCCCCACTCAACACCAGGAAAGAGACAATTCAATGCAGACCTCTATTAATACCAGCTGGAGTGGTACTGAGTCCCACTCACACCTCAGGAAGGAGCCAATTCCATCCAGACTTCTATTAATACCAGCTGGAGTTGTATTGAGTCTCACTCACCCACCAGGAAAGCGCCCATTCAATTCAGAACTCTATTAATATCAGCTGGAGTGGTGGCGAGCCCCACTCGCACACCGGGATACAGCCAATTGAATCCAGACCTCTATTAATACCAGCTGGAGTGGTACTGAGTCTCACTCACCCACCAGGAAAGCGCCAATTCAATTCAGAACTCTATTAATATCAGCTGGAGTGGTACTGAGTCCCACTCACACCTCAGGAAGGAGCCAATTCAATCCAGACCTCTTACTAACACCAGCTGGAGTGGTACTGAACCCAACGCACACAGCAGGAAAGAGACAATTCAATCCAGAACTCCTATTAACACCAACTGGAGTAGTACTGAGACCCACTCACACACCAGAAAAGAGCCAATTCAATCTAGGCCTCTATTAATACCAGCTGGAGTGGCACTGATCCCCACTCACGCACCAGGAAAGAGCCAAATCAATCCAGGCCTCTATTAATATCAGCTGCAGTGGCACTGATCCCCACTCACACACCAGGGAAGAGGCAATTCAATCCAGGCCTCTATTAATACCAGCTGGAGTGGTACTGAGTCCCACTCACACACCAGGAAAGAGGCAATTCAATGCAGACCTCGATTAATACCAGATGGAGTGGTACTGAGTACCACTCTAACACCAGGACAGAGCCAATTCAAACCAGGTTTCTATTAATACCAGCTGGAGGGGTACTGAGTCCCACTCACAGACCAGGAAAGAGCCAATTCAATCCAGGTCTCTATTAATACCAGCTGGAGTGGTATTGAGTCCCACTCACACACCAGGAAAGAGCCAAATCAATCCAGGCCTCTATTAATACCAGCTGCAGTGGTTCTGAGTGTCACTCACCCACCAGGAAAGCGCCAATTAAATCCAGACCTCTATTAATACCAGATGGAGTGGTACTGAGTCCCACTCACACACCAGGAAAGACGCAATTCAATCCAGACCTCTATTAATACCAGATGGAATGCTGCTGAGTCCCACTCTCACACCAGGACAGAGCCAATTCAAATCAGGTTTCTATTAATACCAGCTGGAGTGGTACTGAGCCCCACTCACGCACCAGGAAAGAGCCAATTCAATCCAGGCCTCTATTAATACAAGCTGCAGTGGTACTGAGCCCCACTCACACAGCAGGAAAGAGCCAATTCAATCCAGACCTCTCTTAATACCAGCTGGAGTGGTACCGAGTCCCACTCACACCAGGAAAGAGGCCATTCAATGCAGACCTCTATTAATACCAGATGGAGTGGTGCTGTGTCCCGCTCTGACACCAAGACATAGCCAGTTCAAACCACATTTCTATTAATACCAGCTGGAGTGGGACTGAGTCCCACTCACACCAGGAAAAAGGCAATTCAATGCAGACCTGATTAATACCAGCTGGAGTGGGACTGAGTCCCAATCACGGACCAGGAAATAGCCAATTCAATACAGACCTCTTTTAATACGAGCTGGAGTGGTACTGAGTCCTACTCACACACCAGGAAGGAGCCAATTCAATCCAGACCTCTATTAACACCAGCTGGAGTGGTACTGAGTCCCACTCACACACCAGGAAGGAGCCAATTCAATCCAGACCTCTATTAACATCAGCTGGAGTGGTACTGAGTCCCACTCACACACCAGAAAAGAGCCAATTCAATCCAGACCTCTTTTAATACTAGCTGCAGTGGTACCGAGTCCCACTCACACACCAGGGAAGAGCCAATTAAATCCAGAGCTCTATAAATACCAGATGGAGTGGTACCGAGTCCCACTCACATCAGGAAAGAGGCAATTCAATGCAGACCTCTATTAATACCAGATGGAGTGGTACAGAGTCCCACTCTCACACCAGGACTGAGCGAATTCAAACATGGTCTCTATTAATACCAGATGGAGTGGTACTGAAGCCCATTCTGACACCAGGACAGATCCAATTCAATCCAGGTTTTAATTAATACTAGCTGGAGTGGTACTGAGTCCCACTCACACACCAGGAAAGAGCCAAGTAAATCCAGACCTCTATCAATCTCAGCTGGAGTGGTGCCGAGCCCCACTCACACACCAGGAAAGAGACAATTCAATGCAGACCTCTATTAATACCAGCTGGAGTGGTACTGAGTCCCACTCACATCTCAGGAAGGAGCCAATTCCATCCAGAACTCTATTAATATCAGCTGGAGTGGTGGCGAGCCCCACTCGCACACCGGGATACAGCCAATTGAATCCAGACCTCTATTAATACCAGCTGGAGTGGTACTGAGTCTCACTCACCCACCAAGAAAGCGCCAATTCAATTCAGAACTCTATTAATATCAGCTGGAGTGGTAGTGAGTCCCACTCACACCTCAGGAAGGAGCCAATTCAATCCAGACCTCTTACTAACACCAGCTGGAGTGGTACTGAACCCAACGCACACAGCAGGAAAGAGACAATTCAATCCAGAACTCTTATTAACACCAACTGGAGTAGTACTGAGACCCACTCACACACCAGAAAAGAGCCAATTCAATCTAGGCCTCTATTAATACCAGCTGGAGTGGCACTGATCCCCACTCACGCACCAGGAAAGAGCCAAATCAATCCAGGCCTCTATTAATATCAGCTGCAGTGGCACTGATCCCCACTCACACACCAGGGAAGAGGCAATTCAATCCAGGCCTCTATTAACACCAGCTGGAGTGGTACTGAGTCCCACTCACACACCAGAAAAGAGCCAATTCAATCCAGACCTCTTTTAATACTAGCTGCAGTGGTACCGAGTCCCACTCACACACCAGGAAAGAGCCAATTAAATCCAGACCTCTATAAATACCAGATGGAGTGGTACCGAGTCCCACTCACATCAGGAAAGAGGCAATTCAATGCAGACCTCTATTAATACCAGATGGAGTGGTACTGAGTCCCACTCTCACACCAGGACTGAGCGAATTCAAACATGGTCTCTATTAATACCAGATGGAGTGGTACTGAGTCCCATTCTGGCACCAGGACAGATCCAATTCAATCCAGGTTTTTATTAATACTAGCTGGAGTGGTACTGAGTCCCACTCACACACCAGGAAAGAGCTATGTAAATCCAGACCTCTATCAATCTCAGCTGGAGTGGTGCCGAGTCCCACTCACACACCAGGAAAGAGGCAATTCAATGCAGACCTCTATTAATACAAGATGGAGTGGTGCTGAGTCCCACTCACACACCAGGAAAGTGCCAATTCAATCCAGGCCTCCATTAATACCAGCTGCAGTTGTACTGATCCCCACTCACGCAGCAGGAAAGAGGCAATTCAATGCAGAACTCTATTAATACCAGATGGAGTGGTACTGATCCCCACTCACACACCAGGAAAGTGCCAATTCAATCCAGGCCTCCATTAATACCAGCTGCAGTTGTACTGATCCCCACTCACGCACCAGGAAAGAGGCAATTCAATGCAGAACTCTATTAATACCAGATGGAGTGGTACTGAGTCCCACTCACACACCAGGAAAGTGCCAATTCAATCCAGGCCTCCATTAATACCAGCTGCAGTGGTACTGATCCCCACTCACGCACCAGGAAAGAGGCAATTCAATGCAGAACTCTATTAATACCAGATGGAGTGGTACTGAGTCCCACTCACACACCAGGAAAGTGCCAATTCAATCCAGGCCTCCATTAATACCAGCTGCAGTGGTACTGATCCCCACTCACACACCAGGAAAGTGCCAATTCAATCCAGGCCTCCATTAATACCAGCTGCAGTTGTACTGATCCCCACTCACGCACCAGGAAAGAGGCAATTAAATGCAGAACTCTATTAATACCAGATGGAGTGGTACTGAGTCCCAGTCTCACACCAGGACAGAGCCAATTCAAACCAGATCTCTATTAATACCAGATGGAGTGGTATTGAGTCCCACTCTGACACCAGGACAGAGCCAATTCAAACCAGGTTCCCATTAATATCAGCTGGAGTGGTACTGAGTTCCACTCACACACCAGAAAAGAGGTAATTCAATCCAGACCTCTATGAATGCAAGCTGGAGTGGTACTGAGCCCCACTCACACACCAGGAAAGAGACAATTCAATCCAGACCTCTATGAATACAAGCTGGTGTGGTACCGAGTCTCACTCATTCACCAGGAAAGAGCCAATTCAATCCAGGCCTCTATTAATACCATCTGGAGTGGTACTGAGTCCCACTCACACACCAGCAAAGAGCCAATTCAATCCAGATCTCTACTAATACCAGCTGGAGTGGCACTGCGACCCACTCACACACCAGGAAAGAGCAAAATCAATCCAGGCTAATTTAATACCAGCTGGAGTGGGACTGAGTCTCACTCACCCACCAGGAAAGCACCAATTCAATCCAGACCTCTTAGTAACACCAGCTGGAGTGGTACTGAACCCAACTCACACAGCAGGAAAGAGCCAATTCAATCCAGAACTCTTCTTAACAGCAACTGGAGTAGTACTGAGCCCCACTCACACACCAGGAAAGAGCCAATTCATTCCAGGCCTCTATTAATACCAGCTGGAATGGTACTGATTCTCACGAACACACCAGGAAAGAGACAATTCCATCCAGACCTCTATTAATACCAGCAGGATGGTACTGAGCACCCCTCAGGAACCAGCAGCAACCAATTCAATCCAGGCCGCTATTAATACCAGCTGGAGTGGTACTGAGTCCCACTCACACACCAAAAAGAGCCAATTCAATCCAGACCTCTTTTCATACCAGCTGGAGTGGTTCTGAGCCCCAATCACACACCCGGAAAGAGCCAATTCAATGCAGGCCTCTATTAGTAACATTTGGAGTGGGACTGAATCCCACTCACACACCAGGAAAGGGACAGTTCATTCCAAACATCAATCAATACCAGCTGGAGTGGTACTGAGCCGCCCCACTCACCCACCAGGAAAGAGCCAATTCATTCCAGGCCTCTATTAATACCAGCTGGAGTGGTACTGAACCCCACTCACCCACCAGGAATGAGCCAATTCTACCCAGACCACTATTAATAACAGATGGGGTGGTACTGAGTCCCACTCACACACCAGGAATGAGCCAATTCAATACAGGCTTCTATTGATACCGGCTGGAGTGGTACTGAACCCCACTCACCCACCAGGAATGAGCCAATTCTACCCAGACCACTAATCGAATTTAGAATTAGAACATTACAGTGCAGTACAGGCCCTTCGGCCCTCGATGTTGCGCCGACCTGTGAAACCATCTGACCGACACTATTCCATTTTCATCCATATGTCTATCCAATGACCACTTAAATGCCCTAAACGTTGGCGTATCTACTACTGCTGCAGGCAGGGCTTTCCACGCCCTTACTACTCTCTGAGTAAAGAAACTACCTCTGACATCTGTCCTATATCTATCACCCCTCAACTTGAAGCTATGTCCCCTCGTGTTTGTCATCATCATCCGAGGAAAAAGACTCTCACTATCCACCCTATCTAACCCTCTGATTATCTTATATGCCTCTATTAAGTCACCTCTCCTCCTCCTTCTCTCCAACGAAAACAACCTCAAGTCCCTCAGCCTTTCCTCGTAAGACCTTCCCTCCATACCAGGCAACATCCGAGTAAATCTCCTCTGCACCCTTTCCATAGCTTCCACATCCTTCCTATAATGCAGTGACCAGAACTGCACGCAACACTCCAGGTGCGGTCTCACCAGAGTTTTGTACAGCTGCAGCATGACCTCGTGGCTCCGAAACTCGATCCCCCTACGAATAAAAGCTAACACACCATATGCCTTCTTAACAGCCCTATTAACCTGGGGAGCAACCTTCAGGAATTTATGCACATGGACACCAAGATCTCTCTGTTCATCTACACTCCCAAGAATCTTCCCATTAGCCCAGTACTCTGCATTCCTGTTACTCCTTCCAAAGTGAATCACCTCGCACTTTTCCGCATTAAACTCCATTTGCCATCTCTCAGCTCAGCACTGCAGCCTATCTATGTCCCTCTGTAACCTACAACATCCTTCGGCACTATCCACAACTCCACCGACCTTAGTGTCATCTGCAAATTTACTAACCCACCCTTCTACACCCTCTTCCAGGTCATTTATAAAAATGACAAACAGCAGTGGCCCCAAAACAGATCCTTGCGGTACACCATTAGTAACTAAACTCCAGGATGAAAATTTGCCATCAACCACCACCCTCTGTCTTCTTTCAGCCAGCCAATTTCTGATCCAAATCTCTAAATCACCTTCAACCCCATACCTCCGTATTTTCTGCAATCGCCTACCGTGGGGAACCTTATCAAACGCCTTACTGAAATCCATATACACCACATCCACTGCTTTACCCTCATCCACCTGTCTGGTCACCTTCTCGAAAAACTCAATAAGGTTTGTGAGGCACGACCTACCCTTCACAAAACCGTGCTGACTATCGCTAATGAGCTTATTCTTCTCCAGATGATTATAAAAACAGTATCTTATAACCTTTTCCAACATTTTACCCACAACCGAAGTAAGGCTCACAGGTCTATAATTACCAGGGCTGTCTCTACTCCCCTTCTTGAACAAGCGGACAACATTTGCTCTCCTCCAGTCCTCCGGCACTATTCCTGTCGACAATGACGACGTAAAGATCAAGGACAAAGGCTCTGCAATCTCCTCCCTAGCTTCCCTGAGAATCCGAGGATAAATCCCATCTGGCCCAGGGAACTTATCTATTTTCACACTTTCCAAAATTGATAACACCTCCTCCTTGTGAACCTCAATCC